>NC_060287.1:2474231-2522659 GCF_021613505.1 Equus quagga | reverse complement strand
AAGCCATCCAGCCATGAGGCCACGTAAGCCGCCTCACTAAGCAAAGCAATAACGTTTTGGGGACCTTGACCAAACTAGAGAAATAATTCTATTTTAAAAATCTTGTACATAGATAAAATTCAAGTATAAATGTCTCTTTCAAGAGAAATAACCTCAATTTTATTTTAACTTGTAGCTGTTAATAAGTGCCTTTATTTGAATTGTATCAATTTCTCTGATACCTAGATTTTCTTTTTAACTGTCAGAATAGTAACTTCAGAGTTTTATCACGAGTTCTCTTTTAAGTGACATTTCATCATATTGGCATTTAGAGTCATAATAACCTTCCAAAATCAGACATTATGTTCTTCATTGATTTATATTCATAAATTTTGGTGAATTCTATGAACACTAAGCTTATCTTAGAATTATTTAAAGTTTCATTCTTTAGCATACTGAATATATCATTCAAAGATGTGAGAATCATTCCATAACTACACATTAATGAAATAATATATTTGTGGCTAAATTTCAAGTATTGATCTGCATTTTAATGATTTCCACATACAAATTAATCATTTCACTACTAGAAATATCTTTATCTTTAAAAGGCAGTGATTTCTTCTATACCTCACAAATATCTAATTTGTATCTTTGTACACCTAGTTTTTAAATCATCTGATAAAGTGATTTGGGGCATTAACAGGCTTGACATAAGATAAAATGTAGCTTTATTTTGATACCTATGGAAGAAGAGTATAATTTCTAAGGATTGTTTTCGAATCATGGTATTATTTTACATCCAAATATATTGAAAAAGTATGAAAAAACAAAACTTAAGTATATTTTAATTACCAACAACTGTGCTATTGTCACGTAAAATTTAAAATGAAACGAATTGAGATATGAACTAAAATAATTCAGATGCCTCTGGGTAAAAGTTCATATGGTTAATAAAGAAACCAAGTGCCAAGGGATGGCATAATTCAGGAGACTGGGATTTTGTTTGCTAATCTAAGTTTCAGGGGGGAAAATGAGAGCATGAACCAAATCAAAGTCATTTCAAGGTGAAGTATTTGGGCATTTATTTCTGCAAATGTGTCTGTATCGCTTTGGCATGGAAGGAAGTGTTTTGACGCCCTAGACGAAGTGCTACATTAGTTGTTCCTTGCATCTCTTCCATTGAACAACTATCAGAAAATTTAAGATATTGAATGTGCGTGGGAGTATCAGTTGTTAAACCCTTGATAACTGCATAAAGATTCCAAACTTAATAATTAAGTTTTTGAGAAGTGTAGTTCTGTAAAAATAAAAATTTAATGACGACAAAAACCACTTTCCTTGTAGTTGATTGAAATATTGTTTTTAGCGAATGAGTGGGATGGTCAAACTCCTGTCACAGGAATTAGTGCTAACAAGAGTGACTTATTCTAATATTTTCACAGTTCTTGAATCCTAAATTTTGGGAGCAAAAGCAGGGATTTATTCTTCAGCTTTAGAAGCTGTGAATACATGGATATTATTCAATTTAATTTTAAGGTGCTTTATCCTAGCTACCCTCTGACAAAGAAACACTCAAAATAGTTTCAGGAAAGTTTTATTTCTATCCCAATATATGTTGATATAAAAGTAAATTTACTTAAGCTTTGGGAGGTTATAGTACTTCAAATTTTTCCAAACTACAAAAAAAGTATAAAGGGTTACATAGACAGTGTTCACTAGATAGCGTCCAGCAAATGGCTTCAGAAAACAAAGTTTCGAACTTTTTTCATTGAGATATAATTGACATACAAAATTAAGTTTCAGGTGTACACTGTGTTGATTTGATTCATTTGGGTGTTGCAGTGTGATTACCACTGTAGCGTTAGCTACCACCTCTGTTACGTCACGTTGTTATCATTTCTTTTTTTGTGGTGGGAACGATTAAGATCTAGTCTCAGCAACTTTGAAGTTTATTGGTAGAGTATTGTCATCTATGATCGCAATGCTGTGCATTAGATCTCCGGAACTTACTTATCTAATAATTGCAAGTTTGTGCCTTGAGCTCTTTTTAGTGTGGACAGATTTTGAGCAATTTGCTTAGCTTTTCTGAAGCTGGATTCCTTGTATGTGAATTTAAAGCAACAATTCAAGTCATTGTGAAATACACAAGAAAGACAGTGCAAATTTTATATTGCACTAATATCTGGTCATTGCTGCCCCATCAACGTATATTGCTCTTATAAGTCTTAACTTTTAGTGGGAGTTTCAGGTAAATAATCTGTGAAAAATTTAAAACAGACCTCCCATTTGCCTAGGAACTTGGGATATATCAGAATGCGTTTGTCTTTTTTCCCTACTCTTCTCTTATCTCTTTCACTTTTTAGAAAGGAAACAGAAGAACATAACCAAATTCATCAAAATAGAGAACAGCATAAGGAATTTTCCTATATTAAGGGAATAACCTGAATAAAGCAAAATTATAAGAGAAATTAAAGAGGAGGTTGAGTATTTGGGAAAGATACAGATGTAGGAATAATTATGTGATTCAGTACAAGAGGAGGAAACAAATTTAATGGAGAAAAGAAAACTGATATTCTAGAAAAGGCTAAAAGAAAGGCTTGTACTCATCAGTTTCCATAGAATGGCTCTGCTTTGCTCAACAGGAGGAAATGAGGACATTTCTTATGCCACAAACAGATTAATAAATAAGATTAGTCACAAATGTAAGGTTCATCGAAACTTCTAGTTTTATGTTTCTCTCCTAATTCCCAACAAATGCATACTGAAGACCACATAAGTGTATGCATCTCTCAGCCCAAGTTTAAATTTTGAAAGTTAATCCTTAGTTTTGTTCACTTGCAAATTCATGGGCTTATAATTATCTTGCATTGCTGAACTACACAGGAAATATTTGAAGAAAGAAGAAAAAAAAAAAGAAAGAAAGTAAAATGGAAGAGCTGCCTTCCTCCCTCCGCAGCTGGTTTAACTGGTGGACTGGACCGTGGGAAGCCCCACCTTTGCCTGCACTTGTTCTCACTGTGGCTCCTCTGTTCCCTGCCGCCCTGGCCTTTCCGCAGCCTCTTACACATTTTGCAAGTGTGAGTCAGAAATCAATCTGCAATACTCCACTTTCAGGGCAGACATGTCAATCTGCTAAACGATTCCTGAAGTCCCTTCATTTGACTCAGTTGGAGGAGTTACCCTAAAGAACTTTCTCTCAGGAAACTTTCAGTCAGTTTCCCATGTGTTTCCTTGAGGTGGGTGATGAGCTGCAGATCACAAAAGTCGGTCACGGTGCCACAAATTGTTGTTCATCTGTGTCTGGCTTTTGTTCTCTCTGGCTCTGCGTCCCTCTGAGACAACAGGAAAAATCCAAGAAGTCACATTTAGCAATCTGCTACACTGGTTCTCTCCATTGTCTAGACTTCCCCTGTGGAGCCCAGGCTACATAAACATGTAACTCTCAACAAAAACAAATTTTTGGTTAAGTGGCAACTTTTTTCTTTAAAAGTTTTCAGAAGTTAATTGTCCTGTTAATATTTCTGTTTATATTTACTTTTGCATAAACTTCCATTTTCTCAAGATTAGTATTTCTAGAGCTAAACTAACCCTCTCTGCCCACAGTCCCTCTACCCTAAAAAAACCCCAATTCCCTTTCCTGATTTTTTGTAATGTAGTTTAGTTGCTCCAGGAATTTGTGAATTAAACTCAGCAGCATCGCTGACACTCTGGTCCCTTAACACCCCCACCAGGTGGGCACGGGCTGCTCCTCTTTAACACGTGTTAGCAAGGCTTTCATTGCCTCATGCTTGGACTACACAGTAGTTTATGCCAACTACACTCCACATCTTCATTTTTCATTTCCCCAACTCCCACCATTACCAAATTATCATTCACAAATCAGACTTTCCCCCTCACCCTCCCACTTGAAGATCTTCAGGTTCTTACTGCCCACAAGACGGAACTTGAGCTCTAGAACCTGACCCTTCACAGTTATGACGATGACAGAATTTTCTCCTTTCTGTCACGGCTCCAGTACACATCTTTCCACTCCAGTCCATTTTTTTCCTTTGTATAATACTACACATTCATCTCGTATTTTCCTATTTTTATCTCTTTGATTTTTTCAGTCTTCTCCCTTTTCTTCCTTATCTGTGTAAACAGTATCTGTCAGTCAATGTGTGTAATTAAGAGTCAGAGGCTCTTTGTTTAGCGTTGGCATTGAAAAAATTTTAAGAAGCATCCACAGACTAAGAAAGGCAAATGCTATGGCCTCAAAGACAAGGTCAAAGGCCTCTTCTGTGTGATCTTGATAAATTACCTCCCTTGTTTGGTTCTGTTTTGCTCATCTTCAAAATGGGGAAGTAAGATTAAACGATATCTGTCTTTGGTCCTACTTTTTATATTTTATTAATCTGTGAATTGGATTCTCCTATATGAACTTTTTCATGAATTCTCCAGCAAAACTGATGTCACCCTTACCAAATTAATATCTGCAAATCACATTTAAATTCTCCTAGCACTTCTCTACAATTCTCCTGTTGTATCTGCTTATTTGATACTTCTCCTTTACTCCCCTGAATTACTATCCTTTAAGTTTGCTGGGGATTGATATAATGGCTCCACTAGCATATGTAAACCACACACAACCTGGAGATAAATTACATGTAGAATAGAGACTCAAAAACACATCTTGCTTTTCGAGTATATTGTTTAGGGAAACCAAGAGGCCATTGACATTGTTTGAAATCACTTCCATGTGATTTCAAGAAGCACTGAAAAAGCTGGGCAGGCCGGTGCTACAACTTCACCTTCTTGATTTCTGTCTCAGGACATCTATTGGCAGCAGGAGAGGCAAGATCCGTATGTGGGAATTTGTATGGGGAATAGTGATGCCTCCTTCTAAATTCAGAGGCCACATGGAATAGAGGAAAACTTGAGTGTACGTCTTGCCTTGGACTAATCTCTGTGACTTCATAGCTCACCTTGTAAGCTTGCCATGACGAATATCAACAAAGAATAAATGGTGTTGGCCATGTAGCAGGTGAGCAAAGATTGCACGATGATTTATAAAACAAAAGTTTAAAATTAGTTGAGAAGAGGTTCTTGGTTACTGAGTATTTTAAATTTCTGACAATTCTGTTTTACTTTCCATCTTATAATGCTGTTATATTTACTATATTAGTACAACAAAACATTAATTTTGCATTTCTCTACTGAGAGTGAAAAATATCTGACACACGAAAAAATAATTTTATAATTATTTAATCATCAATAGTTTATGTGTCACAATTTAATCTTGTTGGAGGATTTACCTTCTCAGAGCTCATTTCCAATGAGAGTGGAGTACTGGAGAGGGTATAATGCACGTATGAGAAACATAATTCTTCACGTTGATAAATGCTGATAGAGTTTCATTTTTATAAACCTACAGCGTCTAAAAAGAGTTAATAGAAATTCTGTGGAACAGTCACTCTGCATGTGTTTTTCATTTTAGCAATATCCATATCCATTTCGGTCAATTTCAAATTATAACAAAAGAGAATCCAAATTCATGGATGCTAGAGTGAGCTCTAATTATTCAATTTTGAAGATTTTTTTTCTGGTTCTTTAAAACAAATGTTTAGTGTAAGTATTTCAGTGATTCTCTTCCTTTGCTATTTGAATAAAGATCATCATATGATGTAGAAACAAAAGTGATTCAGTAACATTTCCATTTCTCCTCTCAATAGTGTAAGCATGAGACCCAAAATATACAGTTACAGTATATTTTTATGAGGAATTTTTGTAGTTATAAAACTCTATCCAGATATCTAACATGCAAGTGATCTGATCATAGGCTCTCTTCTACATATTTCTGAAATAACATGTTTCTTGGTGTTTCTTTCTCTAACTTGCCTGGTTTAAAAAAGTGAAATATCTGTTGAATCAAGCAGGAGAAACAAACAGATCAGCAGGGTCTGTAAGGGAAAGAACAGCCACAGAACAGCTCGCCAACAGTGGCTCCAGTAATCACTGTCAATTGAAGGCTGGGGAAAAGATTGGGCCTTTCACAGGATGAAACAGTTCAAGGCAACAGAGAAAGTGGTTCAAAATGATCTACCATCCATTCAAGACTGGTGTGGAAATTATAATCATATAAAGGAATAATTATTCCTTTACCATAGCCTTATTTCTATGTCATTTTTTCTCTCACAATACCCAACACACAGTATATTCTCAACAAATACTTACTCAATTGGACTTAACTAAAAACAAGCGTTTAAAAAAAATGTCAGAAGAAATGAAATCTTCAAGAGGAAAAATAAGTTGGCAGTTTTCAAAAGATTTAAAACCATGAGTCATTATTGCTGGGTTTTCTATCATCACAAACTCAACTTGTGTTGCACTGAAGGGGTCTGAGTTTGAAGGAACACTCACAAATGGAACGTGGACAAAGTGGCTATTCAAATACCTAAAAATGCTTTATGAACATATCTGAGAAAAATCATTGATCAACCCAAGTCTCAGCATTTTAGTAGAAATATGGACATTAAAATCATAAACTACTCCAGATCAATATTATTCACTGTAAAATTTAAAAGTAAATCAAGTTACTAAATTATCTATTACTCACAATTGAAATTTGAGTATTTATTAATGTTTATATAGTCTATGTTCTAACATCCTTTCCAAAACATTATCTTTGAAAAACCATTCAGTCCAAATACAGGTTCTTCTTTCCTCTTTACGTGAAATTCAAAGGTATATGACCAGGAGTGTCTTGAATTTGTTCTTTCAGCCATCACTGCTTACAGGAAGCAGTGCAGGTGACAGTGGAAAGGGAGGTCACACACTGCTTTATACAGTTATGAGAATAGATAGGAGAGCTTTGTGACAGGGATTCAGTTATTGGTCACAAGAATGTTAAAGATAATTTTAATATTAATGTTAAAATATTAGGCTTTAAAGTCCATGATTTTATTTTGAGACATTTTGTCTAGGCTGCCGTGCAATTGTGTGGTTGAACTTATTCCAATAATGTCAGGTCAGGTACCCCAGAAATATGCCCGAAACATGTTAAAGAATTACATAGTTTTATTGACTATGAAGTTTACTTTGTAAATTAAAAAAAAAAAACTGTGTAGATTAGCAAAATGTATGTTATATGCATCAATCAACAGGGCTGTATAACTAAGAGTAACATCCTAGACTTTTCTTTAATAGCAGATCCATATGGCATTAGAAATTCTAAATATTTACTTTGTAATTTATTCTAAAGCAGATGGAAAGCAAGTTTAGAGTCCCAACTAAATTTTACTAATAGCTTTGTATCTTTAAACGGTCGTTCTTTCTCATGAAGAGAGTACCAATTACTCAATGTGTTATTAGAAATTTAAGGTATTCATACCGATAGCTCGTTTAAACATATATTATACCAAACTTAAATAAATTTTTTAAATGAATTTCATTATTATTTTATTAATGTATATATATTATACAAAAATACTTAAGTGTAAGGGTAAAACCCTATTCCACATACTCTTTTACTTAAAATGATATATGTTCATAGAAAATTAATTCAGATAATTCTGCTCAATAAATTATGAACCCCTTTTTAAATTAAAATTTAAAATTAACCACCATATTCAATATATTTGAGGTTATAATGCCCCTCTTATTACAATATTACACTCCCTCACGTTTGCAGAGTAAGATAAATTTCAGGTTGCTTTCATACCCGTTGCCCATTTGAGGACAAGCACTGAATCTAGTTCTTATTCCCATTGCCCAGCCCATAATCTGGCATATTATATTCATTCAGAAAATGTTTACCAAATTCAATAAAAGAATAAATAGGAAAACACCAAGTGATTTTCTGTCACAATATCCTGCCAGAAGGCAACTATTCTTTTAATTCCCACTTTACAAAGAGGAAATGGAGGCACTGAGAAGTTGACTGACCTAACAGATGTTTTAGTTTGAGGATTAAGTTGATTTCATCCCAAAGTTCACTTATCTAGTGAGTGGGATATTCGTGATCTATTTGCATTTTTAAAAAAATCAATGAGGTTTCTGGGAAGGAAGCTGTCTTAGGGAAATGGAGAATACATTTCTCCAAGTGTGTACAAGAAAAATACCAACAACCACCACATAATAGTTTATAAACATTTATTATGCAGCAGACACAAGAATAGTAAGACCTTCTCTTCATTATGTACCTGGCACTAAATGATTTCTAAAGTATACCTCCATCTCATCTTTACTACAATTCAAATAGCTGCCAAGAGGAGGACCAGTTTTATGGAGAGGATGTCTGTAGATTAGACAGTTACTGTGAGCTTCCATAGAAGACTTGTTAGTGCCTGTTTGTGTCACTTGTGTGCTGGACATCCACACCTAAAGTGTTCCTGCTGGAGAGAGGAGACTCGTGGCCCCTACAGAGCAGATTCTAATAGTGCCAGCACTGGAAATATCCAATATGGCTCTTTTCAGAGTTCTGAGGCCCCTGCTGGACAGAAACATGATGTTATACCAAAATTCTAAAAGAAAATAGTTAAGTTCCACTTGAGTGAGGCCAGTTTATGCCCAAAGTCACCTGAGAGGTGCTAGTCAGGGATGCACAGAGTTGGCCATTCCATAACCTCTCAAAAGTTAAATATGGACTCTGACCCCTTATTTATGACTAAGACGCTAACTCCAGTGGGCATAAGCTCTTCTACCCCTGCTATGGTTCCTGAGGGCTGGGGTTTCAACCCGTTCTACCAAGTCAAGAAGCTCTAATTTTCACCTGAAAAGTTCTGGAAAAGGAAAACAACCACCTAGCCTTCTTAAAAAAAAAAAAAAGGATTTAATGAGATTAGTCAAAAGGGCACAACGATATTGTGGGGACCTGGAATTGGCCACCCCAAGATATGTCTCTTTGGCATCAGGATTATTTGAGGCTGATTGCTTTTGATAAACTGGGACAGGGAAGGAGGCTCTGAGGAATGGAACTTGCCCTTTGTTAGGACGCATTTACGTTTGTAAGGTAAATCTCTATCTGTAAAAGGTGCCTCCCTCTCTGTACCAGGAAGAAGAAAGGAGATGACCTTCTCTCTAGAAACTCTTAATCAATACCAAAGGCAAGGACTTAAATCTGCATTTTATTGTGCTTGTCTGTTAACCTCCTGTAACTGACTTCCTTCCCCCTCCCAACTTTGGCATTTC
Source organism: Equus quagga (assembly GCF_021613505.1). Classification (NCBI taxonomy): domain Eukaryota; kingdom Metazoa; phylum Chordata; class Mammalia; order Perissodactyla; family Equidae; genus Equus; species Equus quagga. Next base: position 2,513,509 of record NC_060287.1, on the reverse strand, counting down.
TTTGAGGATTAAGCATCTTTCCTTAGGCTAGGAACTGATTGCTGTGCTCACCTGTGACCGCCCAGCTCCAGACAATCGACTTGCCTCCTGCTACGCCCATCGAGATAGCAGACCATTACCTGCTGTGTCCATCAAGCACTGTGCCAACAGGGCAATCTTGTGACTATTGTGGGAGGGACATTTCAATCACATGTGAAACACCCTGTTTAGGGGTATATAACCACTGTGTGCATCCTACTTCTTCGGTGCCCTTTCTTCCTTCGGGAAGAAAGGCCCCAGGCCATGGTTCCTCATAAAGCTTTGTTTAATTTTCTCTTGCTATTCTGTCTCATGTGAATTTAATTCATTCTCTGGCCAGACGAACCCACGTTTGGGGAGAGGAAATGTCCTCCTCCCCTACAATATCAAAGTGAGATACCTGTGGTTAATCCTAGTTATATTTCAGTGGGAGACTTTGCTGCTTTCTCTACTCTCTCATGCATTTACAGAAAGTTAGGTAAAGCCTCTGCCCGCCCTTTCAGTGTCCTGTGGCTTTCATTTGTCTCTTTATGGGGGTGTGGTGCAACCACAATGACATTAGACTGAGTCAACCAAACCTCCCCCAGGTGAGTGGTTTGTTCAGAGTAACTGGTAAGTAGTGCTAGCATGAGGGATTCAGGGAGCCCGTACCTGTAGTTAAATGAATTGTATAGGGATGCAAAGATCCCTTGACACTGGAAAACTCTTTCAAAGAAAATCATTTATTATTCCATAAAGATGCATGTACAACATCTGTATTCAGCCAGATGAAATGATTATACACACACCAAATCCTGTTTTTGTTGTTGTTTCATTGTTTGCTTTGTTTTGTTTTTTATAACCTTTGGAGCAGGCATTCCATGAAATCAATCCCAGGAGAGAAATGTGCACACCCCTGCAAAAGACTCTCCCTTTCTCTCCCCTTCAAAAAGTAATTCTTCACTAAGTTAGGGACTATCATTGATTTTACTAAAGGGAAGTATAAGAAGAACCCAAATCCAGAGTCCACATCTTATCTGAACCTATGATTTAAATATGTTGGGAAGACTTTCATGATGACCAACAAGATGCAATTTTCATGAGGAAAGGAAAGAATGTATTGGAAAGAAATTTACAAGGTAGGCTTTTCAGGTCTCATTGACTATATAGAAATTATGAGTGGAAAGACTCTACAATGGATGAGAAAATGCAAGGATGTTGGAAATGGTTTAATTTCAATCTTGAACATGTTGAGTCAGATGTCCCCATGGGATCTTCTTGCTCTGTAAGTAAATAGAAATATGTGTTTGGAATAGAGCAGGTAATTTTGGTTTTGACTGCGTTTAATAGTTTCTCTTCTTCAGTATCGAAAGACGAGAATAGGTCACTTCCTGTTCCAGCATGAAAGGGGATTCCGTGGGATGGAGACAAAGAGACACTTAGACTATCGTCACTATTTATTCCTCTATTGAAGGAATTTCAATTATATAGGGTTTTCTTTTTCACTTTGGAATTCAAATAGGTCCTCCAGGTTGAAGTAAAATATGTAGATGACAGAATTGATCAAAATAAGTCAAAAGGATAAAATGTGACACAAAGTCTTAATATTTATGAGAGTTTAAAGTAATTCTCCAGAGGAGGAGAAGAAAGAAAACAAGTTTTGAAAAATTGCCATAAAAAGTTGCAAGTAAAATAAGGGTTTTTGATGAAGGTTCAAGAAATGATCACATGTTTTTACTTAAGGTAAGAGTCTATAAATTCTTATTTTATTACGTTATTCTATTTTATGACAACAACTGAACACACACAGATATTTGTAACTTTAAAAAAAATTTTTCTTATCCAAGAGCTTTAATTCTGTAATATTTAGAAAAAAATTATTATAGCTGGTAACTATGATATTAGCTATTCTGAAGTGACTGAAAAAATGAGAAGCACCATTAGGTAAAGACAAATTTTGGTGGAAGACTCGAGGACCAAAGCATCTTTTGTGGGGGAAAAATGCTTGTTAGAGCTCCATAGGGCAGAGAGTTTTACAGAAGGTATCTGTCACTCTTCTCCCTCAGAGTGGTGAAGGGCAATCTCTCACAACTGGATTCCATCCAACTTTTATCTTCTCCAGTATAAAATCTATGATGGAGCCAGATGACAATGATGTTTTCTTAATATTTCAATGCCAGGAGAATAACATGCATATTTACAAACTAAGTAAATCAGTTAATTGAATGACACAAAGAAATTTTGTAATTTCAGAACACATAAAAGGATACTATAACCCATGCAACACTATAGTGATGGCCACAATAATTAAATCAACTTGTGCTGTGTTCACTGTAAACAAGAAAATGAATAATCCTCTCTCCCGATTCTTAGAACATGGCAGGAACACTTAAGCCTGCTGCAGGTTGGCAGTAACACTGATCCCCTGTTGTGGGGAATAATTAAACTTCAGTAAATCACACTAAAAGCTTAAGAGCAAATAGCAAAGCTCATAAAGAAGGATTGTGAATGACAAAAAGGGGCACTTGCTGGGGTTGGTTTAAATACTGCTGTAGCTTTAAAGTGGAAATTTTAGCTCCTTTCCTGTTCAATGTTAGTTGCTCAGGTAATTCTTTCAATCATTTTCAATTAATGTAAGTGTGTGGTGCCCTCAAAGCAAATTTGCTCCCATAGGGTATGTCTTGTTTAACATGCATGAAAGACCTAAAAGCTTGCCTAAGACATATCACAAAATGCCTAAAGGGATGGCATTGGCACTCTAGAACTTTCTCAGAGTGTTCATGCTCACTGAAATATCTCCTGGGACATGTCACTCTCCACCTAAAATTCTATGCCATGGGGTACTATGTCAACTGGATCTGACAATTGAGTTGAGAATTGTTTGCTTGTTTCTAGTTTTATAAGAATCACTTGGTAAGTAAATTGATAAGATTTTAAATCTGAGTTTATAGCTCTACAATAATCACTACTTAAGTAAACTGATGTTAAAGATTGCTAAATGCTTAGAAGAATTTCATCAAGCAAAGTAGAGATGGGGTCTTGGAAATAAAATAGTGAAGTCAAGTAAGAAAAATACATAGATATTTACATTCAATCCAATTTTATACATCTACTTGAGAATGATTCTAGTCATATCCATAATCTAACAATCCTCTAATTCCCAGCCTCACATACATGCTCCGTACTTAATTTTTTTTATTTACTATTATTTTTTATTCTTTTTTTTATGGTGGTAACAGTGGTTCATAACATTATATAAATTTCAGGTTTACATCATTATATTTCGATTTCTGTGTAGATTACATGTTCACTACCCAAAGACTAATTATCATCCATCACCACACCCATGTGCCTAATCACCCTTTTCACCTTCCTTCCTCCCCTTTCCCTCTCATAACTATCAATTCAATCTCTGTTTCCATGTGTTTGCTTGTTTGTCATTGTTTTTGTCTTCTACTTATGAGTGAGATCATATGGTATTTGACTTTCTCCCTCTGAGTTATTTCACTTAGCACAATGCCCTCAAGGTCCATCCATGTTGTCACAAATGGCCAGATTTCATCCTTTCTTATGGCTGACTAGTATTCTGTTGTGTATATATACCACATCTTTTTTATCCATTCGTCCCCTGACGGACACCTATATTGCTTTCAAGTCTTGGCTATTGTGAATAAGGCTTCCATGAACATATGGGTGCATATATCTTTATGCATTCATGTTTTCATGTTCTTTGGATAGATACCCAGCAGTGGAATAGCTGAATCATATGGTAGAGCTATTTTTAATTTTTTTGAGGCGTTTCCATACTGTTTTCCATAGTGGCTGCACCAGTTTGCACTCCCTTCAGCAACATGTGAGGGTTCTCTTCTCTGTACGTCCTCTACAACACTTGCTGTTTCCTGTCTTGTTAATTATAGCCATTCTGATGGGAGTGAGGTGACATCTCATTGCAGTTTTGATTTGCATTTTCCTGATAGTGATGTTGAACATCTTTTCGTGTGCCTGTTGTCTATCTCTGTATCTTCTTTGGAAAAATGTCTGTTCAGATCTTTTGCCCATTTTTTTAACGGGGTTGTTGGTTTTTTGTTTTTGAGATGTTTGTGTTCTGTATATATTTTGGATATTAACCCCATATCAGATATCTGGTTTGCAAATATCTTCTCCCAGTTCTTATTTTGTCTTTGTGTTTTGTTGATGGTTTAATTTGCTGTGCAGAAGCTTTTTAGTTTAATGTAGTCCCATTTGATTATTTTTTCTATTGTTTCCCTTGCCTGGTCAGACATAGTATTTGAAAATATGCTCCTAAGACCAACGTTGAAGAGCATATTGCCTATATTTTCTTCTAGAAGTTTAATGGTTTCAGGTCTCACATTCAAGTCTTTAATCCATTCGAGTTAATTTTTGTCTATGGTGTAAAATAGTGGCCTAGTTTCATTCCTTTACATGTGGCCGTTCAGTTTTCCCAACACCATTTATTGAAGAGGCTTTCCTTTCTCCATTGTATGTTCTTGGCTCCGTTGTTGAAAATTAGCTGTCCATAGATGTGTGGGTTTATTTCTGGGCTCTCAATTCTGTTCCATTGATCTGTGTGTCTGTTTTTGTGCTGGTATGATGCCGTTTTTGTTACTATGGCTTTGTAGTATAGTTTAAAATCAGAGAGTGTGATACCTCCAACTTTGTTCTTTTTTTCTCAGCATTCCTTTGGCTATTCAGGGTCTTTTGTTGTTCCATATAAATTTTAGGATTCTTTGCTCTATTTCTTGAAAAATGTTGTCAGAACTTTGATAGGGATTGCACCGAATCTGTAGATTGCTTTAGGAAGTATGAATATTTTAATGATGTTAATTCTTCCAATCCAAAAGCAAGGAATATCTTTCCATTTTTTTTGTGCCTTCTTCAACTTTTTCAACAATGTTTTATAGTTTTCAGTGTACAGATCTTTCACCTATTTGGTTACATTTATTCCTAGATATTTTATTCTTTTCGTTGCAATTTTAAATAGGATTGTATTCTTAATTTCTCTTTCTGCTACTTCGTTGTTAGTGTACAGAAACGCAACTTATTTTTGTACATTGATTTTGTATCCTGCGACTTGTCTGTATTTGTTTATTATTTCTAAAAGTTTTTAGTGGATTCTTTAGGGTTTTCCATATATAAAATCATGTAAATCATCTGTAAATAGTGATGGTTTCATATCTTCCTTTCCAATTTGGATCCCTTTTATTTCTTTTTCTTGCCTGATTGCTCTGGCTAAGACTTCCAATACTACGTTAAATAAGAGTGGTGACAGTGGGCATCCTTGTTTGGTTTTTGTTCTTAGAGGGATAGCTTTCAGTTTTTCTCCATTGAGAATGATATTAGCTGTGGGTTTGTCATATATGGACTTTATTATACCCATTTTATTCAGAGTTTTTATCATAAATGGATGCTGTATCTTGTCAAATGCTTTCTCGGCATCTACTGAGATGATCATGAGAATTTTATCCTTCATTTTGTTAATGTGGTGCATCATGTTGATTGATTTGTGGATGCTGAACCATCCCTTCATCCCTGGAATAAATCCCACTTGATCATGGTGTATGATCTTTTTAATGTATTGTTATATTCAATTTGCTAGTATTTTGTTGAGGACTTTTGCATTGATGTTCATCAGTAATATTGGCCTATAATTTTCTTTTTTTGTGTTGTCCTTGTCAGGTATTGGTATCAGGGTAATGTTGGCTTTGTAGAATGAGTTAGGAAGCCTCCTCTCCTCTTCAATTTTTTGGAAGAGTTTGAGAAGGATAAGTATTAAGTCTTTTTTGAATGCTTGGTAGAATTCACAGGGAGAGCCGTCTGCTCCTGGAGTTCTGTTTTTTGGAAGGTTTTTGATTACTATTTTGATCACCTTATTGGTTATTGATCTATTCAAATTCTCTATTTCTTTTTGATTCAGTTTTGGAAGGTTGTATGATTCTAAGAATTTATCCATTTCTTCTAGATTGTCCAATTTGACTGTGTATAGCTTTTTGTAGCATTTTCCTATAGTCTTTTGTATTTTTGAGGTGTCTGTTGTAATCTCCTCTGTTATTTCTGATTTTATTTGAGCCTCTATATTTTTTTCTTGGTGAGTCTAGCTAAAGGTTTGTCAATTTTATTTATCTTTTCAAAGAACCAGCTCTTGGTTTCATTGATTTTTCTGTATTTTTTTTAAGTCTCTATTTCATTTATTTCTGTTCTGATTTTTATTATTTCCTCCCTCCTACTGATGTTGGGCTTTGTTTGTTCTTCTTTTTCCAGTTCCTGTAGGTACACTGTTAGATTGTTTATTTGGGATTTTTCTTGTTTGTTGAGGTAGGCCTGTATTGCTATAAACTTCCCTCTTAGAATCACTTTTGCTGTATCCCATGGATTTTGGCATGTTATATTTTCATTTTCATTTGTCTCCAGGTATTTTTTTCATTTCTACTTTGATTTCTTCATTGGCCCAATTGTTGCTCAATAACATTTTGTTTAGCCGCATATTTGTGGCTTTTCTGATTTTCTTCCTGTAGTTGATTTCTTATTTCATACTGTTGTAGTCAGAAAAGATGCTTGGTATTATTTCAACCTTCTTAAATTTATTCAGACTTGTTTTGCAGTCTAATATGTGATCAATCGTAGAGAATGTTTCATGTGCATTTGAAAAGAATGTGTATTCTGCAGTTTTTGGATGGAATGTTCTATATGTAGCTACTAAGTCCATCTGGTCAAATGTGTCATTTAAGGCCAGTGTTTCCTGATTGATCTTCTGTTTGGATGATGTATCCATTGGTGTAAGTGGAGTGTTAAAGTCCTCTACTATTATTGTGTTACTGTCTATTTCTCCTTTTATGTCTTTTAATAATTGCTTTATATATTTAAGTCCTATGTTGGGTGCATAGACATTTCTCAGTGTTATATCCTCTTGTTGGATTCTTCCCTTTATCATTAAGTAGTGCCCTTCTTTGTCTCTTGTTAAAGTTTTTGTTTTAAAGTCTATTTTGTCTCATGTTAGTATTGCTACTCCAGCTTTCTTTTCATTGCCATTTGCATGGAGTATCTTTTTCCATCTCTTCACTTTCAGGTTGTGAGTGTCTTTAGGTCTGAAGTGTGTCTCTTATATGCAGTATATATATATGAGCCTTGTATTTTTATCAAATCAGCCACCATATGCCTTTTGATTGGAGCATTTAGTCCCTTGACATTTAAAGTAGCTATTGATAAGAATGTACTTATTGCCGTTTTATTTTTTTTCTGGGAGTTTTAGTACTTCTTCTCTGTTCCTTTCTTTTTCTCCTGCTCTCTTCCCTTGTGGTTTGATAGCTTTCTTTAGTATTATGTTTGGGTTTCTTTTACTTATTTGTGTATTTATTATAGGTCTTGGATTTCTTATTACCATGAGGTTCATATGTAATATTCTACATATATAGCAATATATATTGAATTGATGGTCTCTTTAGTTTGACCTCTTTCTAAAAGCTCTACTCTTTTACTCCCTTCTTCCCACATTTTATGTTTTTGATATCATATCTAACCTCTTATTTTGTGTGTGTGTATCCATTACCCTCTTATCATTGAAATAGGTAATTTTATTACTTTTGTCTTTTGACCTTCATAGGTGGTTGATCTGCTACCTTTAGTGTACTTTTGACTTTATGAGTGATTTTATTGCCTTTTTTTTTTTTTTTGGATAAATTTCTTAGTTTTGTTTGTGGTCTTCTCTTTCCCACTTGAATAAGTCCCTTTAGCATTTCTCATAAAACTGGTTTCTTGATGATAAACTCCTTTAATTTTTGCTTATCTGGAAAACTCTTTATCCCTCCTTCCATTCTGAATACTATCCTTCCCAGGTAGAGTATTCTTGGCTGTAGGTTTTTTCCTTTCAGCACTTTAAATATATTGTGCCACTTTCTTCTAGCCTGTAAGGTTTCTGCTGAGAAGTCAGCTGATAGCCTTATGGGATTTCCTTTATGTCACTTGTTGCTTTTCTCTTGTGGCTTTTAGGATTCTCTCTTTATCTTTAATTTTGGACATTTTTTTTTTAAAGATTTTATTTTTTCCTTTTTCTCCCCAAAGCCCCCCAGTACATAGTTGTATATTTCTCGTTGTGGGTTCTTCTAGTTGTGGTATGTGGGACGCTGCCTCAGCATGGTCTGACGAGCAGTGCCATGTCCGCGCCCAGGATTCGAACCAAGGAAACACTGGGACGCCTGCAGCGGAGCGCACGAACTTAACCACTCGGCCACAGGGCCAGCCCTTTAATTTTGGACATTTTAAGTATAATGTGTTTTGCTGTCAGCCTCTTTGTGTTTCTCTTGTTTGGTGCTCTCTGTGCTTCCTGTATTTGGATGTCTTTTTCTTTCCTTTGGTTAGGAAAATTTTCAGCTGTTATTTCTTCAAATAGATTCTCTGCCCCTTTGTCTCTCTCTTCTCCTTCTGGGACACATATAATATGAATGTTAGTGTGCTTGATGTTGTCCCAGAATTCCCTCAGACTGTTCTTGTTCTTTATTTTTTCTTTTATCTCTTCAGCCTGGGTAGTTTCCTCTAGTCTTTCATTCAGCTTGCTGATCTGTTTTTCTGTATCATGTACTCTGCTATTGAGTCCCTCTAGCAAATTTTTCATTTCCAGTATTGTGTTTTTCATTTCTGATTGATTCTTTTTTATATTTTCCAAATCTTTGTGGATGTTCTCTCTGTGTTCATCCAGTCTTCTTCCAAGATCTGTGAGCATCCTTATGATTTTTTGCTTGAACTCTTTGTCAGGTAGATGGTTTATTTCTGTTTCATTTAGTTCTTTTTCTGGGGTTTTGTCCTATTCCCTTACTTGGTCTGTATTCCTTTGCCTTCTCATTTTCCCTCTTTCTCTGTGCTTATATCTGTGTATTAGGTGAGTCGGTTATGTCTCCTGATCTTGGAGAAGTTGCCTTATGTTGGAGAAACCTTTTGAGGCCCAGCAGTTTGTCACCAGTTTTAACTGTTCCAGGATTGACTCTTGTATGGGCTACACGTGTCCTACTTTTGTGACAGGGTTGCTCTTGCTGCAGGTGCCCAGGGAGATTAGGCTTCCCTCCTGAATGGCAGATTGTAATCCTCAGGTGTAGGTGGCTGCTATGGACACTTCAGTCAGTATATTGGATTTGGGGAGGAACAGCACAGGTTGCTGCATGGCCTAATAGTACACTCCTGTTGCAGTTTTCCTGTTAATTGAGTAGGCCCACAGGGTGGCTGGTTGCTAGTCTCAGGGGCTTACAATTGCTGTAGGCCTCTGGCCTGCAAGGCTGTTTTCAGCTCTCTCAGGATTGCAGTTGTGTGGGGCTGATCCCAATCCTGGGAGTACCCAATTCTTTCAGGCTTTGGAAGGTGGGCCAGATCCCCTATGTGGCTATTTGAGAAGCACAGGTCTTCTGCTGCTGATAAGCCCCATGGCCCACAGGTCCACTCCCACCATCAACACAGTCATGGCCCATGCACACTTCCTGACCCACTGGAGTAGACCCAGTCACCCCACTGCAGAGGACACCACACACTCCAACAATGTTCCACACTCTCTACCCACTCTTCATGCACACCCTGCCCCACAGAGGCCAACCCACTAGCCTGCCTGCAGAGGATCCAGGCACCCAGTCTATGCACGCCGACAATTAGTCTGAGGGCTTGCTGTTGGGTGTGGCCACTCTCAGGGTGGGCTGCCTGCTCTGGCTGAGCTGGATTAAATTGGTGCTGTAGTGGGTGGGGCAGACCCTGGGCTAACAGGTCAGGGGAAGAACTCCAATGGTGTTGGCCAGCATCTATGTCAGCATGCTTGTACTAGGTCACAACAATTGCTGCCACCAATGTCTCAGTCCACAGAAAGGTTTCACCTCTCACTGAAATGCACCAGGAGCCTAGCAGGTGAGTCTCTTTTCACCAAACGACTGTGCACCTTTCTTTCTGGTGATTTTAGGTTGTTTCCTGAAATTAGTGAATTTGTGAATGGGCCCTTTAAGAGTAGACTTTTTTTCTCTCCAGACACAAATTTCTGCCTCTTCCACCTCAGTTGGGACTATCCTTTTTTACAGGGGTTCGTTTTATCCAGTTTTCAGTTACCTCTCAGGGGAAATTTTTTCCAAAAATAGTTATAACTGGATTGTGTTCATGGGAGGAGGTGAGTTTAGAGTCTGCCTATGCCACCATATTGACACCCTCTCCATGCTTTATTCTGAATTTCATACTTTTATTGGAAAACATGTAATAATGCAATAGAAGATTTAAATTTTGCACTTGAAATAATAAAGAGCAAATATGTTATTGAAAATAATAAAATTAGCATTGTGGAGGAAAAACTTGGAGAATTCTTCCAGAATTTAAAACAAAGAAGATATATGGTGTTACAAATGCAAATGATAAGAAAGAATATAATAAGTGTTTCAGATCTAATGGTATAAACAGAAGTATATTCAAAGATATAAGAAAACACATTAAACGTGAAACAAGATCTGAGACAAAAAGGCTCAGAAAGGGACTTCTGCCTCCAGAGAGAAAATGGAGTAGATGGCAGCAGACACCAGCTCAATTGGAAACAGCTTTGAAGCCACTGCAGTACCAACACCATCTACTTAAAGGGATTGGAGAGCTGATGAGGCAATGACATCAAAAAGGGCTGATTCTAGAAATGAGATGACTTTTTGTATCTGCTTTCCCTTGAGGTATCTTCTAATACTGCCAGCACCAGGAGACTGAGAATATGAGATCTTAATAGGCAGAAGGCTTCTCACAAGGAAGAGAGAAAGAAGCAAAAGTGTGGGGCTGGCCCCATGGCCGAGTGGTTAAGTTCGCGCGCTCCGCTGCAGGCGGCCCAGTGTTTCGTCGGTTCGAATCCTGGGCGCGGACATGGCACTGCTTGTCAGACCACGATGAGGCAGCGTCCCACATGCCACAACTAGAGGAACCCACAACGAAGAATACACAACTATGTACCGGGGGGCTTTGGGGAGAAAAAGGAAAAAATAAAAAATCTTTAAAAAAAAAAAAAAAGAAGCAAAAGTGTACGTAGTTTTGCAAAGCAGGAGTTGAAGTTGAGACATTGTGAATCTCATGCCTATTGTTTTTTCCTCAATATACTCTCTAAATTCTGAAGCTATATAGGTAGGAGGCTAAAGAAGTAAACCAAAACCTTCTGTATTCATTTTCTATTGCTGTTCTAACAAGCTACCAAAAATTGAGTGGCTTAAAATAATGCAAACTTATCACCTTATAGCTCTGGAGGTCAGAAATCTACAATGGGTTTCACTGAGCTAAAAGCAGGCTGTCAGTAGACCTGCATACTTTTCATGAGGCTTCAGGGGAGAATCCATTTCCACACCTTCAGCTCCCACAGGCTGTCTGCATCCATGGCTTATAGCCTCCTCTGTCCTTAAACCCAGCAATCACCAGCTGAGTCTTCCTCAAGATGCTGTCACTCTGGTTCTGAGTCTTCTGCTTCCCTCTTCCCCAATTAAGGACATTACATCAGGCTCACCTGGATAATCCAGGCTAATCTCCTTACCTTAAACTCAACTGATTAGCAACCTTAATTCCTCCTTACCAGATAACATACCATATTCACAGGTTCTGGTGCTTAGGATGTGGACATCTGGGGGGGACCATTATTCTGCCTACCATAACTTCTGGAAAATCAGAGCAGAGTTTTATGTTGAAGAGATAAAGATTAAATTCAGGACCTTCCATGGGCACAAGCTCTATAGACCACACTGAGCTTTCCATGGGAAAGCTGAAGAAGTAAGCTTATCTCAGAGACAGAGGCCAACCAGTGGTTGATAGAGCCCTGTCAAAACAAAAGCCCTGAGTAACTCAATCCCAATTCAGATCAGCTGGAGATTTGAGCTACTCAGCCTCCATTCTGTCTGTCAGGGAGAAGAAAGATAAAACACTTTCTAGAAGAAAATAAGATTGCCTGGATCTTCTATAATTTTTAGACTCTCTTGCATTCATTCAAAAATTGCCAGACATGTTAAGGGAGAGTGCCATATGACCAAAAACCAACAGAGAATAAAGAAATGGAATCATAGATGATCTGGACATTGATATGAGCAGAAAAAAACTTTAAAATAACTGTGAGTAAAAGAATATAACTCAGGAACAGCCAGATGAAAGAAACGCATAGGGCAAGGTATGGGGAAAGGGCATGAAGCTTCTACACCCTCCAAGCATGCCATTCTCCAGTACCTCCACGTGCTTACCAACCCAGAAGCTCTCTGAACCCCATCTTTTTTGGGTTTCTATGGAGGCTTCATTACACAGTCATTATTGATTAAATCATTGGCCATTGGCTTCAACCTCCAGCCTCTCTCTCCTTCCTGAAAGTCAGAGGTGACCTTCAGAGGGGATTGTAAATTCCAAACCTCTAATCACATGGTTGGCTACATTGGCAACCAGCCCTCATCCTTAGGTGCTTTCCAAAACCATTAACATGACAAAAGACATCTTTAGTACTCTCCACACTTAGGATACTTCACGGGTTTGGTGAGCTGTGAGCCAGGAACTGTGGACGAAGACCAAATATATATGAAAAATATGTCCTGGTCGTCTGAATCATCAAATATACATTTTTTATAAATCACAATATCACCGGATGAAATGTGGCCACTTTTTAGGAAGATGAATTAGGACCTCCAGAGCATTCCTGGATCTGAGAGCCCCAGGTGAGATTTACCAGAATCCACCACTGAGAGGTCATCCCCACTGACTGGGAGTAGATTTTTGGTAGGAACACCAGTCATCCTGCAACCTTCTAATATACTTCAAACCCATACTGTGCCCTTCCCAACAAGGCAAGTCAGGTTGGAATTTTGGAATTCAAACCCCATTTCACTCTCAACCCCTTTTCTCAGTGACTCAAGTTTGTGTGATCCTACCATTTTGAAAGGGAAATTTAGCTTCTTGTCTTTTCTCCCCCTGGGAAATTCTTCCCTTCCAGAAGAAAGAGGAAAAAATAAAATTAACAATTCTCTTAGAGACAAATGACTACTCTATAAGTGAATCACTAAAAGCTCATTGGAAAAGACCTAAAGTTTACACTGTTTTTTCCCTGATTTTGAAATAGAAAAACAGATGATAAAAAGTATATTATTTATTTAATTTTCACAATCCAAATGTTCATGCTCCTAATGTGCCCAAGAAGGTGGAAATTTGACTATCTGTGTACCATAAAGAACTTTTCCATTTTTCTATCTGTAGATTAACTAAATCCAAAAGGAACTTTGAATTTATATTTTGGTATAGCAAAAACTTATTACTGAAATGGTATCATTCTCAAGGTGAAACAAACAGCCAAGGCGAAATTAGGAACTGAATGACTTTTAGCTAAACAAATGGCAAAAGTATTTACAAATACCACTTAAAAGTTTTTATTCTTGAAATGTTCAAGTAAATCATTTAGATAATCCATCTTATGTTCTTGTAAATCTTATTAATTTTGATTTTCAGAAGATTTTTAATATTCTCCATTATGAGAACTCCTAGGCTCCCTTATGTACCTAATTTTGTGAGCACTGTAATTGTTATTAACTTTTTGCTCAAGACCAGACATCAGAAAGGGTCAACGAAATAAGATGGCAAAGTGCTAAATTTCTAGGACTCTGTATAGCTTCTTGAGAGAAAGATCCAAAGTGGAACTGAATCAAAGATTGGTGAACAAAATGAGAGCATTGTTAGCATTTAGAGATCACTGGGAACTGGAAAGGAAGGTGTTTGAATGTGTAACTCGAAAAAATCTACCATAACTATTATTAGTTCTATTGAGCTTCCACAAATAATTTTGAAGGAGTTTGGCTATAAAGGAATAGCGTAACATGAAATGTTAAAATATCACCAATTATACTGATAATATATTATAAATGTTATAACATTTTAGATTAGTGGTTAATTTTAGCAGCAGTATTCCTCATGTTTCAGGAAATAACTATTAATCAATATGAATTGCATATTGCACCAGGTCTTTAAAATAGACAAAATAGTGAGTGCTATTATCTTACCAACTTCCTTTGTTAATTTGTGTTGAGACTCTTGAAACAACCTTATCTATTATTTAAGTATACTTGTGAATGTTGAATTAATATATAAACATATATCTTGTGATCACTCAAGTTATATATTTAGTTAATATTATCTAGATTTTACTTCCAAGACATATCTAGAAGTTAGATTATAATTGCATTAAAGCATCCTGCCATTCAGTTTTATTAAGTATGATGACTCCTTCAGTTGACACTGTGCTCTGAATATCTTTTATAACCCCAATTTCAAATATTTGAGATGATTTTACACTGAACAAATTCTGATAATAATCCCAAAAGACCCCTAGAGAAATAAATCCTTGGTGGTGTCTTCTCCAGATAGACAAAGAATCAGAGACAATTCAGGGCAATCCCAATGAGAGTGTTTATGTCTCTCTTACCTCACAGTACTTGATACTCTTGGGTTTTTTTCCGAAGTTTGTAGGGTTACCTTTTCTAAGTGGGGAAAAAATGGTCTTTATAGCACTATTTCCAAATTGCATTGAATTTGTTTTGGCTTTTATATTCAGGGAGACACTCTGTAGTATACATGTGAACTAGAATTTAGCCTCATTCAAGTAACTGGCAGACAAATGTTGAAAAATCATATAAGTAGATGATTTGAGTTTGAGTTTTCTCTTAATGGCTTATGTATTTGTACTGAAACAAATGACAAATAAAAGTATACATATTGAATTGACTTCTTATAGACTTTAAAAAATATGTCCAAGGTATTGCCATTGCAGAAAATATTGATACCTATATACAATAAAATTAACATTTGACTTAATATTTACTTCAAAAGCTCAAGAATTTAATAAAAATACATCATGCATATAATTTCATGATTCTTCAAAAAAAATCACACATTAAAACATGATACAGAGTCAGTTTTGATTTCTTTAGAAACTATCACTGTTTCCAGGGACATTATATTGAAACATGATTATGTCAAGTCTATACTCTTATCATTAAATGAAAGAGTTCTGTAAAGACTTTTTTAACAGAAATCAGAGATGCCAAATGTCTGTGATTTGAATTGCATAGTAAAGTTATTTTGGTTACTTTAAATGAGATGACGTCATCAAAAACCGCTTCATGGGATTGAGATTTAGAGATTCAGCATCAGAAAGATCGAGGGAGTCTACTCACTGTCATTCTGAAACCAAGAAACATGAGGTCGTTTTCTCAAAGTCGCACAGAGAAAGAATTATTAACAGAATTTGAGTTTTCTGGCTTACAATCAGCTGTCCCTTTTTAATACATAAATTATCTTATTAACCCACACGTTTTAACGATGAGACAACTAATAAACGATGTGGTAAATGTAGTACCACAAATCACAGCGTTAGAACTAGAATCATTCAGCACTCTGTGCTCAGGGGTTTCAGGAGGTAGAGAAAACGTGCGTTCTCTGGAATCCAGACGGCAAGAGAGATTAACTTTTGAGATAGAGAAGATGGAGGATATTCATGTTCATGGCCTTTCAAGTGCGTGCAACACGGAGACAAGGACTGAGCAAGAGTCACTTGTGGTGGCCAGACAGTGGGAAACGTAGGGATTTTGTTTTGATTTGGTTTTTTAGTTTTCTCTTTTTTTGAAGAGGGAAAAAATTAGGGCTGGTCCTACCTAAGCAATGTTTTAAAGTAAGAATAATTCATCTCTTAGGATCATTCTTTACCTCACTGAATTTGTTCTCTCTCATTCTGTGATCTCTCTCGTTGACACTTTTGCTACCATCTTATTTAGCCATAGCCCACAACCATAGCGCATGATGTTCGCTGTCCCTTCTGATACGTCTTCTTTCAACGTCTCCCCGCCCCTCCTTACTTACTTATCAGGGTTTTTTTTCACATAAAAATCAACATTGCTTACCTTAGTCGTAGAGATATCAGCTTCTCCTAAACCATCTCAGACTTTCTTGTCCCAGCGAATCTCTATATGATGGCTTGTAAAGCAGCCCTCGGGACAAAGAATAGGCAGAGTACCTTTATTCAAATCATAATATATGGTGTAAAATGTATAAATGTATGTAAATGTGTGTAAAATGAGTCCCAGGTAAGCGGACAAATGGGAAGAGTTAATTGTCCTCTTCCCAAGAATAAATTTATCGGTTACAGATATTTATAAGAATTATCATATACAGTTGCCATGAAGGATAAAACTTCAAAGCATATTCCTCACTTTCCCATTCATTCATTTAGAAAATATTTATTGAGTGCCCAAAAGTGGCAGGAACTCTGCTACATAAGTGACCCACCCACTCATTAGCCCCAGGAGCTCAACGGAGGTTTCAGAAGCACTTAACTGTCCAAATTATGATTTTTTTTGTTGTTATGTTAAGTGTTGTAGTTATGTTGTAGATATGTTAAGAGATGCATTGCCAACCACTCTGAACCAGGCCGAGCCCCCTTGCGGAGCAGCGCCCGTGCCCACCCGGATTAGCCTGCTCTAGCGCACAACCCCCCTCCCTTTTGAATATTCATTCCGTGTCCGAAATGAAAGGCCCCTGCTTTCCAGTGCTTGGCGACAGTCCTAACTTTGGAAATGGTTCCACATGGACTCCTATTCGCTGCAAATAAGCTCTACTCTGTGTGATAATTACTTCTGGTAGAGACTCTGGTTTAATTCGCCAGGAAGGGAACACACTTCAGTTCTGTAACACGCACTCTCAAACAAATTGATGTCTGAGAGCAAGACTGACAAGACTGACTTAAATGATCAATATTAAATCAAAATAATTGTATATTTTTAAGTACAAAATTAAATTTGTTTATGTATATATTGGTGTCTATATGATTTTTCTTTTCTGATGTCCCATGATCATATTTATAAAATAAATTAAAATCAAAATGCAATATTGCACCATGTCTCTTCCCCAACTTAAGCACTTTACATTTTTCAAATGCTCTCTAAAAATAACTGTTAAAATTCTTAACTATGTAGAAACCTATTAGGAAATTATTCGATACAAGGGGAGCATCTTTTGTCATGCAAGGCCTTGCCCCTTAAAGTGTGGTTTTTGAACCAGCAACAACATCATCTGGGAGCTTGTTAGGAATTCAGAATCCATCCCAGACTTAGTGAAGCAGAATCAGGATTTTATGAAGATCCCTCGGGTGGTTAATATCACATTCAAGTTTGAGAAGCAGTCGGTGATCTAAGACAAGAACAGGAGGTGCCGCATCTGGTTTTATCACACGGTACAAACATTTCCATCAGGCTGCCAAACACAGGGAATCAGAATCCCACTTCACTTTACCCTAGTGTTCACAAAAAGAGTGCCCTTAGCTTTTACTAGCTCAGTGCACATGTCCACAAGAGGTAAGAGGGAGCTTCAGGGGACACGCAGGGGATTCTGAGGGTTGGGAATCTATGACAGCCACCAGAGCACCTGCACATTCATGGCCTCCATATCTGTCCTTGAGTTCATCAGAACCGACCCACCCATTGAACTCACTACTGGTAAGTTTCAATTTCAGAAGTAAACCCAGATCTCCATGTGTAAGAGCTACATCCCTGAGAATTTCCTTACGATATTCCCTACTATTTTGAAAAAATTCAATACAGGTCAATTTGTCATTCCTGCACTTATCCATAAGTTTCTTGGTATATTTTGGTGGGTTTTTTTTTTTCCAGGAAGATTAGCCCTGAGCTAACGTCTGCTGCCAATCCTCCTCTTTTTGCGGAGGAAGGTTGGTCCTGAGCTACCACCCGTGCCCATCTTCCTCTACTTTATGTGTGGGACACCTGTCACAGTGTGGCTTAATGAGCCGTGCTAGATCCACACCAGGATCTGAACCGACAAACCCCGGGCCATGGAAGCGGAACATGTGAACTTAACTGTTGCACTGCCAGGTCAGCCCCCTATTTTGGTGTTTTAATCACCATGACCTCAAAGAGAAGGAAAGAGAATTTGGCAGTGTTCTTCCTGGTTGTCTGCTCATAAGGGTGACCTGAGTTTAAATATTTCTGTATGCACTTCCCTGAGCAACCCCAGCCCCACTTACACTACTGAATATAACTCCCCCAGGAAAGACCTTTCTTTCCTTCCCCTGCCTTTTATCCTTTTTCCATTTTTACTTTATTGCCAGCTATAAAAAAAAATGAAATGATATTATTCATCTTTTCTGGCCATACTGAGGCCAGCAACAGGATGAGGCAGTCAGAATTAACACAATAAATTATCTTAATGAAGAACATTCAAACAGGAACGTAATTCTGTCATTTCTGCTTTTCTTAGACAGCATCTTTCTCCATCTGTTCCAAGTTTAGAGCCAAAGTGTACTCCAGATAAATTTAGTACCTGTGGTAATGGATGTGTAGGAGTTCAAAGACCAGCCTCCTGGATGAGTTGTCAAAACCTAGGAAATATAGAAAAGCTGCTCCTTTCACACACCATAAGGGAAAACAGGGGCTGGCTCCGTGGCCGAGTGGTTAAGTTCGTGCGCTCGGCTGTGGCAGCCCAGGGTTCGGATCCTGGGCGCAGACATGGCACCACTCATCTAGGCCACATTGAGGCGGCGTCCCACATCCCACAACTAGAAGGACCTGCAACTAAGACATACAACTGTGTACGGGGCCGGGGGGGGGGGGGGGGGGGGGGGGGGGGGGGTTTGGGGAGATAAAGCAGAAAAAAAAAAAGAAAGAAAAAGATTGGCATCAGTTGTTAGCCCAGGTGCCAATCCTTAAAAAAAAAAAAAAGGGAAAATAGAACCAAAAAACCTATCTGTGGGAACTCCATATGTGGCATTACCGAGTATAATACCACTCCAAGGAATCCCTCTTCTTATCTTCTTCTTTGTCTCTCAGAGTGAACCCCCAAAACTAATCCTCTTTTTACTTCTTCTCAAGGAGTGAGGTCATCCATTTCTCCCAAAACCTGCCTGGGGAAATGGTTGTACTTTCCAAAGCACTGTCACCATCACGTTCCAACTCCTTTTATTGCTGTTCCCAAAGACAAAGATATAGCTTTCATTTTAATGATTTTGCTGCAAATCTCTGTAGGGAAACAGGAGATTGCAAATAAAAAATACAAGAATGCTATGCATTTGTATGACTCTTGATATGTAGCTTCCTACCCTCTCCAAAACAGAAAACAGATGTCTTGGAGTCTTTCATTCACCACTTTACCCTCCAGAGGTAGATTCTTAATAAATGTTTCTTTTTCCTGTAGGTTTACTCCACAAAACCCTCTCCCTCTCTAAGAATACCATGAAAAGAGGAAAATTTTCTTTGTATTAGTTCCAACAAGTAATTATTTGTGTTCTATACAAACAGTAGATCAAGATTGTTAACTGGTCCTTCAAATCTTCTCTATCCTTGCTGCTATGTTGTGTCTGCCTAACTACCAAATATGAGAGAATTATGTTCACATATGCACAAAATATGCTAAACATGCAATAATTAAAAGTGTATTGTGAATTATTGGGGATTTGTATGGTATATCCTACTCGGATAAAGCCAAAAACATCAGGAAAAATGCTAATTGGAAAAAAATATAACCAAACTTCTTACACTATTAAGTCTTAACTAGTCAAGAAAACTCTTTTAGTATCCACTGTAAGCAAGTCATTGAACCATGTAAAGCAGGAATTTGAAAATAAATAAGACAAGATTACTATAAAATATAGCATGATAGAGAAAGTAAGGCACACATCAATTTTGATAGGAGACGTTATTTGAGAAAAGTTCTTATAGAGTATGACAGACAAAAGACTAACAGAACCCGAGGCAGAGATCACTTCTAGCCAGGTTGATGCAAAATGCCCCCAGAAGAAGCAGTGGAGTCTTGAAGGATGAGTAAAATTATGACAGAGAAAAACAAAGAGAGAATATAGTTCACGAAAGTGAGAAAGTGTTAAAATAGTGGCTTGTTCAAGAAAAAAGAGGTTTTCTAATTTGGTTGGAGTATAGGGTTCATAATATGTCTGGGGATGATTATATTTCAAGCAAGGGGATTGTTATGGGCTGAATCGTGTCCCCCTAAAATTCTTATGTTGAAGTCTAAACTCTAATACCTCAGAATGTGACTATTTTTGGAGATAGAGCCTTAAAGTGATAAGTTAAAATCAGTCCATTAGGCCTGATCCTAAGATCTAATCGGATCTTCCTGGTGTCCTTATGAGAGGATTTGAAGACACACAGACACCAGGGTGCACAAACACAGAGAAGAGGCCACGGGAGGAAGCAGGGAGAAAGAGGGCATCTGTAAGCCAAGGGGAGGGCCCTCAGGAGAAACCAAAGCTGCTGACGCCCTGACCTTGCACATCCAGCCTCCAAAGCTGTGAGAAAGTACATTTATGTTAAGTCTCCCTGTCTGTGGTATTTTATTATGGACGCCCTAGCTGATAACACAGGGACGAAATAGAATGATGCCTCTTTGCCTTTGATTAGCGCTCGAAAGCCATCACCCATGTATACATTCTCTTAAAGCATTTACTTTTACTCTCATCTCAGCTGGTTATTCACATGAAAAGCCCCAGTACTCGCCCTCTTTGTTATATCTGTTATTCTGCCACCTCATTTCCACCCGTGCCAGGACTCCAAATGTTAAAGCCATCTAAATGTATCATCACCTCAACCACATCAGATCTCCCATGGAAATCTTCTGGCTCAAGAAAAGCTTACAAAAATCTATAAATAGTGAAGATAAGTTAATGGGACATATATGAATATATGAATGTGGACAATATATCTGGAATTATTGCATAACACTTAATTCTACAAGGCAAAGTATGAGGTTATTAGAATTCTTTGTATTTGCTTAAGGGAAATTTAGTTTTGTTCTTTTTTAGTCTCCCCTACCTGCTACACCAGTTAAGGTTTCTAAAGAGTAATCTGCAACTTAACCAAACTTGGGGATATGCGAGCAGCGTGGTATTCAGCCCCCGTTCTTCTGCTGGTTTGGATTTGTGTGCGATCTGTAAAAAGCTCATCATGCTTTAATACAGATAGTGGAGCAACCATGACTGGTACCACTTAGTCTAGCCTTGGTTTCAAATAATTTATCTGCTAATTTAATATTCTTCTAAGCTTCTAGCACTTCTGATTTGTATAAAGCAATAACTTTACCAGAAGTGCTATACCAAGTAGTATTTTTTATTACAAATTTCTGTTTAACGGTGAGTATGGTTCTTTTGCTATAAAAGATGCTGAGTCATTTTCTGAAGGACTGCAGCTACACCTCCGGTTTCTGTTTCATCTCCCATAGCAGTCTGCTATTCTGCAGAGTGCATGCTGTACAACGATGGAAAACATAAGCTATAGCCAGAAAGTGTCATAGATGTCCATTATATTATTATAAAAACAAATGAATACGGAATAATTAAAAGAAAGTAGAACATGGATCAATGATGAGCATGTGTCATAAGCAAGGGTTATGATCAATTCAGTTGCGTGCCCTTGAGGTGTGAGGGGGGGCAAAATGTCAGAGAGATGTTTCAAGCTTACTCATAAACCAATAAAACTTAAACTCATTATGATTCTCATAAAACAGCAAAGGATGCAATTTAAGCAGTTCAGTTTGTCAGGACAGCAAGATGACTAATGATATACTAAACATTGATTTTGTTATATCATTTCCCACTGCTAGATGTTATAGAAAACAGAAAGGTTTAAAGAATAAATCTTTTTTTTTAATGTAGATGTGCAAAATTGAAGACAAAGAATACTTGGAGTGCCGAATTGATAAAAGACCATGTTTATACTTCATGTTACTCTATTTTCTTTCATTTTACTGTGCAATGATTTAGTGATCCATAAATTTCGCTTTTTATAGTGAAGATATATTCAGCCAAAGTAGTATTTCTGAACTAGTTCCAAAAGAGATATATAGAAGAAAATTTTTGGCTTATATAAGTATATTCATCCTTACATGGGTTTTGGAAAACACATTTCCTAGCATAGCTAAACTAGATTTTCAAGTCAGAATTTTAAAAAATAATCTTCCTAATGCATGCATCTTCTTTCTTAACAAGGTGGAAATCTAGTTAAGTACAGAGCATTTTCATTCTTATTGAGAAAAACAAAAAGTGAGCACAAATTTTGAGCAAAATAAAGCCCATTACATTATGTTTTGGCAAATGCTCCTTACTATCATCACTTGTTTTTCAAGGATTCACCATGAGTGAAGCTAAGTGTGAGTTTCTGGGTAGATGAAGGCAT
The DNA here is from genome assembly GCF_021613505.1 of Equus quagga. Lineage (NCBI taxonomy): Eukaryota > Metazoa > Chordata > Mammalia > Perissodactyla > Equidae > Equus > Equus quagga. Next base: position 2,491,310 of record NC_060287.1, on the reverse strand, counting down.
CAGATATAATATTTTTAAATAAGACATGTTTCTTAATTGCAAGCAGCAGAATATTCTACCTAGTTTGAGTTCCAAAGGATTTATTAAAGGATGTTTGAAACCTCACAATATTGTAGCAAGACTATAGGGTGACCCAGAAATAACTCCTCAAACATCGTTGCAGAACTGGCTTGCCAAGGGAGATGCTGCCACTGCAGAGCACGGATGCACCCAGCCTCTGCACCACTCACGCCAGCACAGAAGAGACAACCCACTGACTGCCCCTGAAACTCACCTCCCACTCAAACTCCGGCGTGGGGGTGTCTATTTTGTGAGACCTAAGTTACATAGCCACACACTAGCAGTAAGGGAAAAAATTATTTCATTTCATTTATTTTAGTAATGTGAGGAACTATCAAAATATGAAAAAAAAAGTTAAAAAGTTTTGAGTAGACACGAATGGCAAATGTCTATTTCTGTATGCCACCAACGTATATTTCATTAGCATTGTCAGATTTTTTCTAAGTACCTCACTGTTTATAGTAAACATCCATCTAAAATTCTATAGTACTTATACACTCTGGTTTTAAGAAAGTTTGATATATGCGGCATGCTAGGGAATAGCAGCAGAGGCCCTTCCTCTGGGAAAGACCGTAAAATGCTTTTTCTATTGTTAACTCCTGAGCAGTGTTATTTTTAAATTTAACTACACTATTCTTCAGTCTTTCACCCACCAACTAAAGTGTTAATGCTGCTTCTAAATACCTTAAGTCAAACAGGAGAATAAGGTACTACTTTTAGAGTAACCACTTTTATAATTTCCAGTCCAGTAAGAAAGCATCTATGTAAATATTGCCAGTGTTTGCTTTTCTCATGAAGGAAATAAAGCGGTCATAACTTTTTCTCTATAAACACTAAAATGCCTTTACCTGCTTCTCTTGTCTACATGTAGTGATAATATTTAAGTGTGTCAACTGAGATACAAATATTAATTTGTTTCAGCAGGGGAATAATTTCGAACAATGTTAGGAAATAAGATGTGCTGGGCAACGCAAACGACAATTTTCAATTTTCTCTCTCTGTCATGCTGGCTGATTCTCTTAGCAGAATTGTTAGGGAATTGTGGGAAAGTCTAAAAAAGCCACGTGCAGAAGTAGAGGACAGGCCACTGGCAGTGCTCTCTAGCTGCCTCCCCCTTCCACTTTCCCCCTGCCAGGTCCACTTCAGAGAACAGTTGTCGCGCGCCTTCTCCCTGCCAGGGTTTGCGGGCCGCTGTGGTAACCTCAGGTCACTGTCCTCAAGCTGTTTACGGACGGTACAGTAAATATTTATTTCAAAGCAGGTGATATGATCCCTGAGCGGATATACAAGTACAGAAGTTCATGTCCGGAAGAAGGAAGTCATCGATGCTTTTGCCCCCATGGAGGAGATGGTACCTTAGCAATGTCTTGAAAGATGAGTAGATCAACAATCCAGGAACATCTGTCACATCAGTAAAACAAATTCTGCTAATCTGTTATCCCTCCCAGGTACCAAAATGTAGGAGACTTGGTAAAACAGACAGCCTGTCAACCGTCGGCGTAAATGCTACTCATTTCACACAGATTTGGGCACTTTCAGCTTCTTACCAGTCACATCACATAGACTGAGATATTCTTTGAGAAGTGGAGGCATAATACTCTTAAATTAGGTCAATAAGGGAAAAATAGTCCTGATTTAATTGCTTAATGTTGGAGAGAAAAAAATTTACATTGAAGAGATAATCACTCAGGGAAGAGTAGCTTTCCTACCACTGCTAAGTAGATGACAAGTGCTTATTGAAAGTATATATCTTTTCATGCACTTCTTGTGATAATGTGATTAAACCACGGAACTGAATATGAGGCTTGAAGGAGGCTCAGATATGAGAGAGCAAGAAGGGGAAGTTAGGAGTTATTTCAAGGGAACAGTGAAAGGAATATGGGACAACAACTCAGAGACAGCAGGAAAAGTATGTATGAAACTAACAGATTTTTTTCCATTAGGAAATGGGAAATTGAGATCAGTTCTGATTGCAAAATCACAAGGTAAGCGTATACAGGGAAATGCTCAGTTGATAGGACAAAGAGCACAGGAAGCTTTGGGGGTTTTTTAGCAGAAATTTCTTTAAACTAAAAGAGTGTCTCACCACTCTGAAATTTCCAGTATTCTGTGATCATCCCTTCTGTTACCATCCAAAGTGAATACTTCAGGTCCTTATCCCACGTGATGTTATATAATCCAGGAATCTCAATTTACCTTGGAGAAAACTCTGACAAGAGGTACAAGACAAGAGCATGTGGATAGCAGCAGCTGCACTTGTCTGAGTGGGCTTAACAATAAACTTAGAATTCTAAATCATAAATATTATTAGATAAGCTTTTCCAGCTTGGACAGGACAGAGAAACCAAGGGCATAGCCACAGACAAGCTGGAGAGGCAAAGTTGTGAGGGTCTCAGTATTATGTTTCCACGTCCAATCTATCTGTGGTGTTTCCAGATTTGGGGATGTCTGCCAGGTAGTCTGTGGTTCTAGACTCTAGACTTGGCAGGGAGGCTGGAGTATAAATCATTAACAGAGGTTGTGTTATAGACTGAACTAGAGAAATCTATTTATCAATGTATAAAATATGTAAAATACTTTGTGTACTTCCGTGTGCTGCTCCTGAAATATTTGCTGCCTCCATCAGATTTAACTAAAGAGGTTCAGGTTGAAGGAATAAATGCCTGCAGAAGAGGGAAGATTAAGAAAATGGGTTGCCACAGTCATGTTTGATAATGACTACTCTGGGATGCCAACCCACCGATTCCCTGGCAATTGCCAGTTGCAAACAGGGTGCTTTGAAATCAACCACCCTTACTCTGAAGGGGTCTGCTTACCCCGCTGGAAGCGTCCACTAGATGCACTTACTGTGGGAATTGTTTTCAATCACATCATCACCAATGACAGTAAAAGCTAACATTTATTTTGAAGGAGTTTGGTACATGAAAATGATGATAAAGCACCTCTTTCCTCCTGTGCATGAATAAATCTTGCTTATGACTCCAGCAGGTGTGGCTGTGATTCGGTCTGGGCTTCTCTGTGACCACAGCACATGTAATGACACACCCCACCCTGAGGGATAACATGGTGGGACGCTCTGATATTTGAGAAGTGCTCTGTTGGCCTCTGGCCTATCTCAAATATATGCCTGTGTGTTTCACTTCTTCTCAAAACCACAATCACATGCAGAATCTCTAATTTCTTAAAGGGGAAAATCCTTATATTCTTTCTCCAAATATTATAGCACTTTTCTTCTTTTTATACAATTTCTTTAATATTTCTTTTCTTCCAGACAAATTTTCAGGGTCCTGTGAAGCCCTTTTTTTCTTTAATCAATTATGTGCTTGTTTCCCTCCTATAATACCTCCTATACTAATGGAAAAGTCATAGCCTGACTCCTTCCATATCTCTATGTATATATTTTATGTATATATTAATTATTCACACAGATTGGAAGTCAATTGGAAAACAACTTTTCTAAAACAATTTATACGAAGCCACCAAAATAAATTCATCAATTTTCACATGTATATGATATACTCTAATATTTTATGGACAAGTTTAGGTAAATGTCATGATTTGAAACTGAAGTTAATAAACACTCAGTGACTATGAATAGCTACTGAAGCTTCTGAATGAGTAACATATCATAATTATGGCTGGTAGTCATTTGGATGTTTTCCGGTTGTCATCAGGAAATGAGGTGTCTCCTCAGGAAGATAATTAAAAGAAAATTGTAATATAATTTTCCAGGACAGTAATAAACACTCACAGATAATGAATATCGAAGACAAATTGAGGCTTTGCAATTAAGTCCGTTTTCCAAATAGAGTTTGTGTGTCATAGAAGAGGGTTCGTTTTGGAGAGTGAAATTTCTAAGATGAAACTGACGTCTGGTGATTCATGGCAGATGGAACAAGAAGACCTTCTCAGTTTTGAGATTTTGATAGACTAATATCACACGGGGAAGAGTTGATTAAAAATACAACAGTTCTGAATGTGGGGAGCTGGAGATGAATATAGAATAGTCTTTGTAAAGCTGGGCCCCAACTTACAGAAAAGTTATGAGAATGTTTTGTCTCATTTGACTATTTCTTGGTCAGAACAAGCTGTTACTATTTTCCTTAAGTAACAATGCCATTGGTGACCTTGAACTTGAATTCATCATTTTCACACTGCAGCATATCAAATTTCATGGTACAGACACCAGGACTCAAAATAAGCAAGGATCTAACCCTGGGAGATCAGAATCCAAAATAAAAAACTGTTTAAAATTATTCTGACAGTCTCATGCGAGAGATGCATGTGCTCCCTGTGAGATTTTTGGCCCTGCTGTTGTGAGTTATAAGATTATGCCTGCAGTCAAAGCCTGATGCAAATCAGCAGAGATCATTTGCTGCTTTATTTTGGCATAACTTGGCAGTTAAAAGTGGTCAATGGATGCCGATACAAATACACCTTAAAGAGTCTAGGGCTCGCTAAGTCTTCTGAGGGCAGTTCTTTTTAATTTATTCTGATAGCTTTTATTGTTTTTCTTTTTAACCAGAATACTCAAGGACTATGATTTCCAGATCTGGAAAATATTTAGAATTTGTTTTTCATTTTTGACAAGTCTTTTTAACTTTTAATAAAGTGGATTAATGGCAATTGGGAATGGTTTAAAAACAGCTAATAGGAAACGAGGCTAAGATTCTTACATACATAATTAAAGAAAAATTTATTTGGTATCTCTATTACCTGGAAAGTTGTATAACTTTTCTGTGGCTATTTAAAGTAAAATTAGATATGATAAGGAATTTTACATTTGTCTATCAAGTCAAAATTTATTTTTTTGTCTTTGTTTTTAAACTTGGGCTTTATTTGAACATTCCATCAATTTAAAAGATCTAACTTCTTCATTAAAAAAATGACAGATCTAACAAATTATACACATTGTTAATGTTAGGGGAATACCTGTGTCCTTAAGTAAGTATCAATCTTAGAAAAAAATTCTAAGCAGATTTAAATTAATACACAGTATTTTATTTTCCTATTTAATGTATTTTTAATAGGTTGTGATTAATTATAACTATATATGTCATCTTGTTTGATAAAGAGTAACATTATGGCTGAAAGAAAATTGTGTAATTCTATGAATATAAATTTGAGAATAAGTGTTAGTTGGATAATTGGCTAATACAGGCATACCTCGTTTTATTGTGCTTCTCTTTATTGTGTTTCACAGATGTGTTTTTCCAAAACCCTCTGCCAGCAAAAAAGATTACAACTCACTGCAGGCACCAATGCTGGTTAGCATTTTTTAGCAATGAAACATTTTCAAAATTTTTAAATTAAGGTATGTACATTGTTTTTTAGACCTAACACTATTGCATATTTAATAGACTACAGTATAGTGTAAACATAACCCTTACATGCACTGGGAAACCAAAAAGTTCATGTGACTCACGTTTTTATGATATTTGCTTTATTGCAGTCGTGTGGAACTGAACCTGCAATACCTATATTTCTTGAAATATTTGCAAATATTTGCTGCTTCTATTGCTCTACCCTACACACTCAATTAAATGTGGTTTTCTTAAATAGTCTGAAAATTTGACTCCTAGTAAAATTTGACCATTTCTTGGGCAATACAGTACAAGCCTAATTATTTTAGAAAGTTATGAAATACTGCAAACACTCAGAGTTCAGAGAATAAGACGCCCTCGCCACCAAGATTTAATATATGCTACTGTTTTGTCATTCTTTGCTTTAGGTCAATTTTTTTATTAAAACAAGTAAAATTTTGCCAAAGCCATTAAAAGCCACACCTAATCCACCCATTATTATCATCGACCTCTTTATAGAAGAACCTGGTATCCTGAAGTTGTTGTATAACCTTTGAACGGGAACATAATTTGCCACACAAAAATGTCTCTTTAACTTGAGGATTATTTTAGCCTGATTATTTTTAAGAAACAAAAAGACTCAGAAAGTTTTTCTCTTGTGAAGTAACTGCCTAAAAGAATTCAGATTTAAAAAACCTGTCTCAGGAAGTAAGCTATCACCTTAGCATAACCTGAACGAGGTGGTAGACAGGGAGGAAGCTAGAAAAGCCTGTTTGTTGCACTCCCCTCTGTGTTCTTCTGTTTCTGGGTGGCTAAACAAGCACTTGTTTTCCAAACGTTAGCTCCTTTGCATCAGCCTGTGAATTGCCTTTCTTCCTTTTGAAATCCCAAACCACTATCCCCAACATTCTCCTTTTTCTTTAGCTGAAGATGCTATTTAAGGTGGTAGCTTTGTCCATTTTGGTGAGTTACTCTGTTTTCCTGGGTTTCTCCCATCATGCTATTAAACTTTCTTTGATTTTCTCTTAGTAATCTGACTCGTGTCAATTTAACTCTTAGACCACCCAGAAGAACATAAAAGGGTAGAGAAAAATTTCTTCCTCCCCTATACTTTCCAACCTTTTTCCCAAACTTCCTGTATTTTTATGTGTGTGTGTGTGTACGTATAACAGCATGCAATGTTCGTATTTTAAAATTCATATGAATAGTCTCTTACTGTACGTCACGTTTTTCTTTTAATATTTTCTTTCCAACTTCATAGATGCAGATCATATATTTCAAAATCTTCATTATATTTTACTTCATGTATATGCCATAATTTATTTACTCATTTCTTTCCTGAAAATGCCCTCACACCAGGACCTTGTTGTTATCCCGTTCTCATTCCTCAGTCTTAACTGCTTTACTCTCAGCATCTTGAGATAGTGTTAGCCACTCTCTCTTTCTTGAAACGCTATTCTCTTCACTTTCTTGATACCACTGTCTCCTAGGTCTCCCCTGGCCCCTGTCTTCCTATCGTCTCATTTTCACCCTCCCCGTGGATGACTGCATATACTTTCCTGACTTCCATTCCAAGGTTTCCTCCTGAACTTCAGACCTGTAACTGGACATCTCCACTTGTATATCCCACTGGCAGCCCATGTATATCTTGCTCAAAACTGGATGGTTTTTGTCCAAACTTGACCCTTGTACGTGTGTCAATATCAGCATGACCCTTGACTCTTTCCTCACTCCCACAACTAGTCTGTCATGAAGTGCTGTGTAATTACCTCCTACATAAATCTTGATTCAAAACACTTTTTCCATCCATTTGCCACACGGAATCGTAATAATCTTTCCAAAGCCAAATGTGATTATGTAACTTCTTTGCCTAACAAACTTAAGTGGCTCCATATGATTCTCTGAATCAAGTAATCAAAACTTAATGTAACTCACCAGGCCTGGCATTTCAATTTCTTCACATACCTATCACATTTATATTGACAAAATCCTTCTCTTTTCATTAAAACATTTAAAGAGGTAGAAAGTTAAAAATGGAAATTAAATATATTTCCCTTGATCTCTTAAATGTCTTTATCTAGATCTGGGCACATTACCACACATACAATAGAAAATCTTGAATTTAGAAAAACAAATCGGATCCCACAATCATTTAGAATGATGATGAAAGAAGATGCTGAGAGAGTCAAGAGGAGTAAATAGTTCTTATTTTAAAAATACATTTTGTAAATTGCAGGGTAAAACGTTTCCTTCAAAACCCCAAATGGACAAGAAATACAGAAGTTTCTTAAAACTTGCAAAATCTGTTCACCATTAATAGAAGTTAACATGTATCCCCTGAACCAAATAAATCAGACAGAATTTATTTTCATTTTTGATCAGTTTAGTTATTGATCAAGGAGATATAGAAGATATAGGTTATCTGAATTTAAAGGCATTGATATTTCTTCATCAATTATACTATTTCTTATGGTGTACTTTGGTTGACAGAGAAATATGGGCTGCATAAATGGCACACTTATATAAATAAAAAACAGATTGAATGACCATACAGAAAAAAAGTGAAATTTAAATAAACAATAATAAACTACAGAGAAATTTCGAGAATTTGAATGAAATGAAATATGTGACTTGTTCTGGGCCTCCACATGATTAATATCTTTATCAATAACTTGGATCAATATATAAAACACTTACTTATTGAGTAGGTTCCAGCAATATATCTGTGAGGATGGTTATTTTACATTGTTAGAGAAAGTTAGTAAACTGGAAGATAAAGATGAGGAAAATATCCAAAAGTAGCAAAAAGAGGAAAAGAGAATATGTGAAAGAGCTGTTGCGAGACCTAGAGGATATGAGAGCTCCAGAGTACACTTAATCGAAGTTCTAGAAAGAAAAAGATTGTAGAAAAAAATATTTAGGGTATTTTCTGGAATTAAAAAAAGAGAAATATTCAGCTTGAAAAAGAACGAGTCCTAGGCAGAAAAATAAAAACAAATCCCCACTAGATGAATTGTAGTTGAACTGAAGAACACCAAAAACAAAGAGAAAATTTTAAAATTTATTGGGGAGAAAAGAGAGATCACCAAAATAGAAACAGCAGATTGATGACCTTGATAACTAGTAGAAGACAATGAAATAACATCTTCAAAGGGCAGAGGAAACATAACTCAGCAAAGTAGTCTACATTCAGCTTAAATATGCTTAGAGAATAACAGAATAGAAGGCAACTTTTGACGAACTTTAAATGTATTGATCTTTACTAAAGGAACTTTAAGGGATATATTTTAGCATGGAATAAATTCCCAGGAGGGAACAGTGATTAGTTTGTTTTTTTTTTTTGAGGAAGATTAGCCCTGAGCTAACTACTGCCAATCCTCCTCTTTTTGCTGAGGAAGACTGGCCCTGAGCTAACACCCATGCCCATCTTCCTCTACTTTATACTTGGGACGACTATGCCAGCATGGTTTTTGCCAAGTGGTGCCATGTCCACACCCAGGATCAGAACCGGTGAACCCCGGGCCACCAGGAAGTGGAACAGGCGAACTTAACCACTGTGCCACCAGGCTGGCCCCAGGGAAGAGTGATTCTTAAGAAACAATGATGAACCAAGAAATGAATAGATATATACACTAAATAGATGTTGACTATGAGAGTAACAATATTAAAATGAGAATGATAATAATATAAATATTAATGACTAATTTAGAGGGTTGATTAAAAATCAAGGTGAGAAAAAATACCAAAAATAATAAGGAAGATGACATAATCCTAAAATATGAAAGCACTGTAAAAGAGGGTTATTAACCAATTTTAGAGGACTAGAAAGACAAATAAATTGGCCATGTTTAACATTGCTCCAAATTCAGCTCTCCAATAAAAAATTATATATAAGATATTAAACAAAATGGACGTAGTAACTCTAGTTGGCATTCTTTAAATAATATCATTCAATCAAAGTTAAGTAGCATGAAATTTTACTTACCTTAGGTGAATATAGAAATAAATTATAGTGTAAATAAATGATAATGAATTCTCAACTGTTTTTCAGTTTTGGTGTACTGTGTTTATTATTTTTTTCAATTGAGGTATAATTGACATATAACATTATATTAATTTCAGGTGTACAATATAATAATTTTGATATTTGTATGTATTGCAAAATGATCACCACAGTAAGTCTAGTTAACATATGGCACCATACAAAGTTACAGAAAACCCTTTTTCTTCTGATGAGGACTTTTAAGATCTACTTTTCTTAGTAGCTTTCAAATATGCAATACAGCACAGATGGTGCCTGATTTGTGATAGTTCAACTCATGATTTTTTGACTTTACAACAGTGTGAAAGCAATAAGCATTCAGTGGAAACCGTACTTTGAATTTTGATCTTTTCGCCCAGCTCGCGCAGGGCAGTGCGACGCTCGCGTGATGCCGGGCAGTGGCAGTGAGGTGTGCGGTTCCCAGGCAGCCACGTCCTCGCGAGGGTAAACAACCAATGTACACTTCCAGCCATTCTGGACCCAGGCGACCATTCTCTCTTTTACTTCTGGTACAGTATTCAGCAAATTATGTGAGATATTCAACAACTTATTATAAAATAGGCTTTGTGTTAGGTGACTTTGCCCCAGTGTAGGCTAATGCAAGTGTTCTGAGCACGTTTAAGGTAGGCTAGGCTAAGCTGTGCTGTTCAGTAGCTTAGGTGTATTAAATGCAGTTTGACTCATGCTTTCATCTTACAGTGGGTTTATCAGGATATAACCCCACCATAAGTTGAGGAAGATCTGTATTACTATCTATAGCCTTAATTTTCCAAAATATTATTAGAACAGTGCCTAGCACATAGCAGACATTTCGTAAATTTTTTTTAAATGAATGAATATCTAAGAGTGTCTGAAACAATTTAAGTTTAATAGCAAAAAATAAGGAATAAAAAAGTTATAGCTCAATGTATAGTTAATAGTACCATTTTGGGTTTTGTCCTTAACCTATTAACACATTATAAATTATATTACTTTTTGGAGTTTGAATTTTACTCTAAATTTGAAATGTTGTGTTTTTTATTGAAAACTGAGATCTCTAAGTTTCATATGAACGTTTTCTAATTGTTTCAAATTTCAGTGATAATTCCAAATACTGGTTAAAACCTAAAATACTGATAAAAGAGATTTTGGTTATATTAAAGTAACAAACTATATTATTATTTTTTAAAGCAGTAAAATAAATCTGAGGATACAATTTTAAAAATTTCAAGACACAAAGCACACTAAAATGAAAAATGAATAAAATAAATGACTCAATACTGCTCAGTTTTCTAATAATGTCAGGCTAGGAACCAAGTAATGAAACTTCAACTTTTTTCCTAGAATCTAATAACTCTTACTAATCTAACACACAGATTTCTTAAGAATCTGTTCATTATTTTTTATTGGAATGATGAATTATGAAATAACTTTTATATGGTGATAGTTATTCTGCCTCGTCAGCGTTCCTATCTTGAAAATAAAATGAGACATGTTTCTAGAACAGGGAAATGAATTTATTGATATTTTGTTTCTCAAATTAGTAAAATTTCCTCTGTTAGATTTATCACTATGTCTTAATTTCTTATTTTTAAAGAGAAAATAGAAATAAAATACTGTTAAAATGTTTGTAGGTTATTAAGTTTTATGAAGATAAGATAGTCATTGACCTGATTAGAAGGTATTCTCTTCTTTGTGTGTCTTATGAGCTGGAGATGTTAGACGTGCCTCCGGAAATCACAAAGCCTCACAAAATACTTCATTTGTAAAATACTATGATTTAAAACAGGAATGTTTTTGAGAACTTTGGGTTTGGCAACAATTTCTTTGCTGGGAAACTGTTTCTCCTAAAATAATGCTGAACTGTTAAATGTGTAGCTATTCCTAATTTGTCTCAGAACTGGATTTCTGGGAAAACTAAGTAGTGTCTCTATAGATTTACTTTCACTTTTCAAAGAAAATGAAAACTTAGTGACTCAAAGCACAGCTTGTTAAAGTGTTCAAACTACCAAGAATTATGAATGTCAGCTGACATTTGAAGTCACATGGCAGTAGGGTCTGATTCCTTTGATTGCTTTGGTAATTGCCTGATTGGTCTAATATGATTGATCTAATAAAACATAATATGGTAAACTATTCATTAATTTTTCAGAAGTCTTTAAGTCTTAAAACATCAAATCACTTTAAAGCGTTTTTAATAAACCTTGAGTAATTGATAATAGTCAAACATCAGTTTTAACTATGCTTATTTTTCCTTAATTGTTCATAAAAGGTTAATAAAAGCAAAATGCCTTTGTAAATGCAATTTCTCTTGACTTCTTCTAGTAAATATTTACAAAGAAAAAAATGAAACTGTAGTTAGAGCTTTCAAAGAAAAAAATGAAACTGTGGTTAGAGCTTTCAATGTGTGAACCGATGTAGTCAGTGTCTTGGCTTCCCTTATTAAGGCTGAAGCTTCTTAATTAAAACTCATGTTTTATCTCATCCAAATATGAATCAAAGTAACTTTTTGAAGTTGATAAATATCAGAGGCCTCCAACAGACGAGCCAAAACATTAAAGGAAATCAAAAAATATCAGTTCAACACTACTTACCTAAGACCACATAAGAACACTTTCCAGCCGTAATTCAGTTTAAACCAGGGTGGGGCTTTGAAGTCATCTAGTGATTTCAAGTGTGTTTAAGCAGTAGAACCACCTCTTATTTGAAATCCCAATGTCCAAGTATTTGTAAGGCCTAGAGCCCATTGTGTCAGCCTCGTTACTTCTCCATCCCACCCACAAAGAGCTGCCCTGAGTCTGTGGCTTTCGTGAGCATGTTTTGAAAGCCATGGAATCCCCTATATTATGAAGACATTAAAGACACAGAGTTAAATAGTAGCAGGTTTAGGATCAGAGCTTCATCTTCTAATTTTATTCTCATTCCTTTTATCAGTGAGACTTCTTCAGCTCAAGGAAGCAGTACAATATAAATGGTTATAAGTATGGGCTTCAGAATTGAACAAATCTGAGTTCGGTCCTGACTCCGCTACTAACTGCTGCTAAGAGCAAGTTCTTCAGCACTCTCAGTTTCATCTTTCTCATTTTGATAAGGATTAAATGAGATGGATTTTATGAAGGACTCACCACAGTACTTCTATATATCAAGTGCTCAATAAATATTATCTTTTATTACCGTTAATTCAAAGTTTAACACACTGTACTTGAGTGTTGAAATTTCAAGGTTACATAATTGTTTGAAGAACAGAAAGGAGGGCTAGGGCAGTTTGAGTGTTATATAGACCAAACCAAAATGAAATGCCTTTCCTTATGCAAAAGAATTCAAGGAAACGGAAGTGAGAATAATCATAGAGAAAAAGAAGGGAACTAGAATTTAATAATATCTAAAAAAATTAAGGATTTTGACAATTTAAATGCAAAAATACATCCTAGTCAAGTCGTAGGGCTCCTTCCATCTGGCATTACCTGGAAGTCTTGGCTCCCAACCTCTCCAGAGTTCATTTTTGATCCTCTTTAAATGTGCTGAAACCCTGCCCCACCCCTGCCTGTGTAGTTACCAACGATGAGGAGAGGGAGAAATGTCTGCCTGGTTTGGTTTGATTTCAGGGAGCTGGTTGTCCCCTGTGCAGCTGTTCTTGTTCCATTGCTCGAATGGCGACCCCTGGTGGAAGGATAGCATTAGACAATGGTGCTGACAATTCTGCAAGAGAGGGGTTGGCTCACTGATGAAAAGCGATGCTGAAAAGGGGATCAGGGCCAGGGCTCTGAAAGTAAAGGCTTTCTCAGTTCCTTTACCCAGATTCAGGCTGTGATAATATGTTCTGCTAGACAGTAAAGCAATCCTTCTCCCTGCAGGGGCCTCATGGACCACAGCACTATGCAGTTCACAAAGACTGCTACTGCCCAGGGTGCAAAATAAACTCGGGAGGGTGAAGGAGAATAAGGCGAGGCGTCTGCTCGCTCACAAACCCTAAACTACCATTCAGCTCATTGTCTCTCTAGTTCAAAGCCATGGTTAACACACTGATTTTGTTTTCCTTTACTTTTGTAGTTATACAATTCTTAATGTTCCACAGCCTATTCCTACCAGTGGGCTTTGGCTGGGACCGTGGGGTTGGATGGTCCAAGCCAAAGCCCATTCAGCTGCATGAAGGATCTCCATGGCAGAGACCTTCCTTCTGCTCATCTCCCACATCTAAGCGGTGCCTTCCGTATTTGCTACAATGGGATCTTCTCACTCTTACTGAACATAAAGCACTCGATATCTTTTTACTAAAGCATCTTCAGCATCAGGCTGCACAAATACATACATAGCCTTGTATGAAAATGGACAGGTTCAGATGTATGGGAATCCAAGGAAGGAATAATCATGACTGAATGTCATTAATGATTCTAAGGAAAAGTTGACAATTAATCTGAGCTTTAATAATTTAGCATGGTTTCATCAAGTAATTTATGAAATTATCATGAAAATTAAGGAGTGATTGTATTTCATTTGCTGGAAACCAACAAAAGTTGTTAACTGTTTCAGAAAATCATAACACAAACAGTAACATTGCTCAGGATAAAAATAAACACAACAACAACAAAGACCTATGAGAAATTGCATGTTTCACTCATGGTATAAACATTTGACTACCCTGCTATGTTTTCAAGGAAGTCTTACTAAGACATTTAGATATTATAGTATGTTATAATTATAAATTATAAAATACTTATTAAAAAAGAATCCAATAGGGCTGAGAACTACTGTTCCAAAGCAAACCAGATCCAATTACTGCCAGGCAAATTTTGTGATCATGAAAGCAATATAGGCTTTGTGTTAGTTTCCTAGGGCTGCTGTAAATAAGTACCACAAACTGGTGGCTTTGAATGACAGAAATTTATGCTCTCACAGTTCTGGAGGACAGAAGTCCTATTGGTTCTGTTCCCCTACAGAATACAGACTAATATGGAAGGCAAAGCCTCAGAGAATTCAGCCAAGGTAGTCCCACAAGGACAGTATGATTAAGGCACCCCCTGAAGTTGTTCTGACCCCTTGACACAGGCCGCCACCAGCATGGACGTTTGCCACCATCTCTGCACTTGTGGCTGCTGTGGCCACAGTGAATACTCTTTAACGTCCTGACATTTGATTTCATTCACTCCAAATGCAAAGTCTCATGGGGAAGCATCCATTTAACCAGGGCCAGAGGGTGAGGGAGGAAATCTCCACCCCCCTCTGTTTTCCATGGGGAAAATAAAATTTTCTTTTTTGACTGTAACCCTGGAAGGGGCCTGTTGTTATAATGGCACACAGGAATGTGAATTTTTCCTGGTTAGATAATATACAAAACAGGAGCCAGCAACAATATATCTAGAGTGACGTGAGCAATTCATAGTGAAAAGGTGAATATGCTATAGAATGTCCTGGAGTAATCTAGAAATTATGCATGCTGGGGTTCTCAATTACTCCTGAAGTTGAATAAGACTTCCACTAACCAGAGAACTTGGTAGGAAGATTGCCACTGAAGGGACAGAGAACAGAAGTAGTGATATGAAAAGTTTTCTGTTCTTCAAATTGTTTATGTATATATGTGTATATGTTTAGAAATATATATATATATTTTGCATATATACATATACACACCTACCTGTATATATATGCCACATACATTTATGTTTCAAATATGTGTTTAAAATATTTTGGTCATCAAGAAAGATCTGAAGAAATTTTCATACCAGTTTTGTCAAAAATAGCATTTTCAGAATTAAATTTGTCTTCTTCTGCTTCCTTAACCTATTTTGATTAATTATATTCTACATGGAAGACCATGTATATTCTGAGGGTGTCGTCATGAGTTTTATTTTCTATTAATCTAACTATATTGTGACTCTAGCATAAGTTCTTTTCTTTATTCTTTTGGAAAACATTTTCACAGATATTAAGACTAATAATGAAAAATTCTTCTAACACTCAAAAGAAATCAATTCTGAACAAGTTAAAAAGAAAAAAGCAAATAACCAAAGTTCTAACCAAAAAAAAAAAAAAATCAGTGTTACCAGTGAATAATATTGAAAAATGTTGCTTACAGGAAGTTGAATATTATAGCAAAATAGAAAGCGACACTGGGAAAATTCCAAGGTTTAAAATAGAGTTTCTTTAGTAAACGTCATAATACACAAGCCGGGAAGAGTCAGACGCTCTCCGTCCTCACACTCCTTTGAGATTGCTGAGAGAAAAGCGACCTTCTCTAGTGCTAAATTCAGGATGTTGTCTATTGGAAACATTGTCGACACTCCAAAAATATTAAGAACTAAAAACAGATTTTAGAGAAAAGTCAAACAATACTTACAATTTCAAAATAATATGCTTTACCCAATTAGCTAAAAATACTTTACATTATTCCAGTTAACTCTTAATACTTCCAAAATGTGAAAGTAGAGAAGGGTTTTCTTTCTTCTCTATGAGGAAATGATAATCGTGGAGCACTCTCTGTGTGCCGGGACCAGTGGGAGATATCTTTATCTTTGCCATCTATTATGATCTGCATAAGCCTGAAAGATCCAAGTATTGCAACTGATCAATTCTCTTTTAATGTAGTAGCATATTCTCCATCTCTTTTCTCTTCCATGAAATTGAAGAAACAGAGTAGTATGCCTTTGAAACCGCCTACAGTCTGGATTTTGTTCGCATCAACTTCACATTCAGTTTTTATTTTCTTCAGTTCTACAAGACTCCTTCAAAGGTCATGCTGTCTTCTTCCAGCAAAGACACACAATACCGGATGCCTCTCTGTGGAGTTAGCAGCCACTCATATACGCCGGATTCTTTCTCTCTTTGTAGCACTTTTTAAGTTAATGGCTTAGTTCACTGACGTGGTCCGATAGTGAGTTATTACTTAATATTTTAGTACTGTTATGAACCCACAAATCTAAATGTACTTGATGTGATGCAGTCTTTGTGGTTACTATCTTTTTTGGATGATCCGTTGTCCAGTTTCTCGTCAGTGAGGGCCTCTTCATCTGAGCGCTGCCTTGCTGTCTGGTGTGACATGTTACAGTCTCATCCTGCGCATGTCCTGCCCCAGCTCTGAATTAGCCCTTTCTGCAAACGGGCCCTGACTCCCTTTCCTGGGAAATTGTATTTAGCACACTGTGGGCACTTGATGGCATTGCTTTTTCATAAGTTACAAAATAGCCACGGCTTCTCTAATCAGAAATTTGAGAAAGTGGAAAATTTTTCCTTTTCATCAAAACTTCTGGATTATCAACCAAAGCTATTTTCAAATGATTTCTTTGTTAATCACTTAGACAATACAAGACTAAGGAATATAATACAAATTTTAAAAGTATTGTCAACCAAGAAATTGACCAACTCCATAGCTTCCTTCCCTTCCTATTTTATATTCAGCTTCTAAATTTATGTAAACACGGGTATTGGAAAGCTCTGGAATTACCATATGCCTTTTCCAGGTACTGCCGTATTCACACAGTGCTTTGCTGGCTCATCATTTCCATGATCTGCCGTATTCACACAGTGCTTTGCTGGCTCTCTGTCTCCTACTGCAGTAGCTGTTTGTCACAATGCTCTCCTGCCCACAGTGGCAAAGCAGGACTGCTCCAAATATCCTTCACATCGGGGCTGAGAAGTCCCTGTTGTTTCGCAGTGACAAATAAAAATGGCAAGCAATAGGATATATTGGAGCATATGAGG